>NW_027492253.1:0-41933 GCF_021521415.1 Bidens hawaiensis | reverse complement strand
AACGAATCTTGTGTTAACGTAATTGTTTGCATTTTATTGTGAACAAGTTGTATTTATGATTATTGAATGAAATAAACAAGTTGAGTAAATATTGTCACTTTAATAGTGTTATCGCGTTCTCGAGCAATCCATTGCACTTTTGCACGTTCCGCCGCCTTTGTTCGGGGTGTGACATTAAGTGCATTTATTGAACGCTATCCGAGTATGTACTTATAGCATCTTTGAGGGCCATATGAAGTTGTATATTTTCCCATAATGTTATCAATATTTTAAAAGCCTAGGATGAGGATGCATGGGTTCACCGCTCGTATATGCGTTTGTGGCATCCTTGGGGAGTGACAAACCAAACTCCCATGATCAACAACAAACAAGCACGAGGTTTCATCCTTTCCACAAACCGCCATGTGATGTCCTTGGCCTTGGCAATTCAAGTAATTGTATGTTGTTTGAATTTTTTTTCGTGAAATAAACGAAAACAAACACATGAAACAAGTACATACGTACCACAGTAAGAAAAAAAATACAAAAATTACTTAGATAAATTGCATGGCATACACCTATAGAAGAGTTAGGATAACATATCCCAAGTATTCCCAACATTAAGAAATGGGCTATTTACTAAATTGCTGAAGGTTAAATGCTATGTCTAGTTTAAAGGAAAAACTACAAAAATTACTTGGGTAAATTGCATGGCAATGTGGCATGCACCTGACTTATAGAGAATATGGTGCGACTATGTTAAACTTGGATTCATATAACGGTGCATACATACATACATACATACATATATATATTATATATATATATATATATAATTTAAAACTCTAATAAAGTTAAGAACTCTTAGAACTCTAAACAACTAAACATTTTTAAAAAAAATTTTATATATTAACATTATTTAAGACTAGTTTTATCAAATTTTATATATAAAAAAAATTATTACATATATTAATACAAGTTCTTAAATAATTTAGTAGTTCTGTAATGATACACATCATATATATATATATATATATATATATATATATGTATGTATATACACATATATATGATTGATTTAGTTTGAGAATCACTTTGAATTTTAAGAACTTGAAAGAACTCAGCGTAACTATTTTTTTTACACATACGTAATACGCAAGTATAAGTAACGTAAAAAAAATTACAGTATTTTTTACACAACCAAATAGAGTTATTACACATGTGTAACTAACATTTAACCTTGTGTAATCATCAAAAATCTTTATTTTCTCTCCTGATTAATTTTTAATCAGATTTATTCTCAGCCACATATTAAATACCCATTTAATTGTTTGTGTGGTCCATATTAAGTTCTTAATCTTAAAGTTATTACAGCTCATCAAGTTCACAAAATATGTTTCCCCTATATATATATATATATATATATATATATATAAACGAGAATTACAAATGAAAAGGAGAAAGTGTACTTTGAGGTTCTTATAGATAAAAAAGACATTTGAGTTTTGTAGATCATCAAGAAGTTGGTAAAGACAAACGAGTAACCTGGTTGTCCAAAATTCCTAATTAGAATTTTAGCACGAGTCTAAATGGACCCCTAAAAATTGAAAATAAGATGTTTAGTTTATATTTAATGGTATAATGGGTACATTACGTAAATGGCCAAATGAGTTGATTGAAAGTGGATAAAACGGGGCTTAACCTAAATCACATATTAATTGGTTATTGGCTTAAAATTTGGTTTTTATTTTGTAGGTCTATAGAAACTAACTTTGTAATTGATTCTTCTCTAGAAAAATGAGATTACTAGATATAGAGGTAGGGTACCGAAAAGACCCAAATACCCTTAAGTACCATCCGTGGGATAGAGAGACTCTCCTCATGTCACCCGCGGGACAAACGGAAGAACAATGATATGTTCTAAGAGACTATATGCGGAAGCATCCATGCACCCTCAGAAGTCATCCGCAGGGTAGTATCCCCCACCCGCCAGGATGACTAGAAGGCATTGTCACAGGACAGCTGTAACTAACTAAATACCTTCTAGAAGATTTACCAGGATCCTTTCTTGGAGAATACGTGACCCATCAACCAATGAATGAAGGACAGTTGGCCAAGTTTTTATAACTGTGCACATGGCTAGAGTTATATCGTCCTATCATATAGAGACACGTGTCCAGGTTGTTATAACCTTGAACATGAGACGTATAGCTCAACCTATTATATGAGGGCATGTGTCCAGACGGTTGCGAGAGCATCTTCTAGAATGGGACAACTTGACCAATCACATTCCCCGACTCTTCGCCTATAATACCTTCACAATCTGCATGAGGTATTCATTCACTCCCAACTATCTACTCTAAATACATAAGTATTTTCTCTCAATCAGAACTGTACTTATTCTCACACTGGAGGGTAGTTACAGGAAGATCCCCCCTCTTGTCCTTCCCGTAACAAGCTCGCGGTGTCTGTTATGCAGGTTTGTGTCACTGGACTTTGGAAGATTGAGCTCATATCGTTGTTGGTTGTTGTTATATCCTACCCTGTGGACTCATTAGATCTAGGACTCGTTATGGGGAGTAGATCCGTGTTTCTTCATTGGCGTCATCCGTGCTTGTTTTAGAACTGTGATAATCTTTTGTTTTGTTAGTTCGTACGATATGAGTCAATTTCTCAAAGGGCCGATGGGAACTCATGTACCTGTCATGCGTACTACTGATGTTGAAGTACCTGGAGGTCCTACTCCAGGTGACTTTGGACGTGTTACGGCACCATGAGGTCCTACTCCGGGTGACTTTGGACGTATCACGGTGGAAACTCGCAGGATTCATACAGAATTAGGGCTGGAAGACGGTTCCGACCATTCTGAGCCGGCGAGATCCCACCGTCAGAATTCCAGACCTAGGAGACTCTTATCCCCTGAGGAATGGTATCGTCTCATGCAGGAAACTATCACAGCTAAATACGAGCGCATGGTTCGTGAAGAGCGACTGCACGTTCGTCCTCTAGCTTATGATGAATCTCCCAGGAGATCCCCTTCTCTTCCTATAACGACGAGGAGGAGTCAGATCCGTCAAAACCTTCAGACGGAGAGAGATCCTAGAGAAGAATGGAGAAGGTGTGACCGTCCTCGTATTTTCATGCGTGTTCCCTCCTATAGAGACGAGTATGACAGCTATGATTCAACATATTGTCCAGGTGAGTTCAGTTATTACAGCGATGATAGCAGACTTCATGTGCAAGAAGGAACTAGTCGTCTGCGGGTGATAGTTCACCAGGCAGAATACCATAGTGATGCTGAAGAAGACTTCACTAAGCCATACTACCCGACAGCCTTTGCTGAAAAGCCGAAATTCATTACGCGCATTGCAACAGCCCCGTTCTCAGTCAATACAAATACAACAGGATGACTGATCCTAGTGATCATCTATTTAACTTTGTGGCTACAGGAGGAGTCAACGGTTGGACCCTTCCTTACTGGTGTCACATGCTCGCTTTGACATTCACCGGGGCGGCACGTGAATGGTTTGAGAAGTTGCCGGACGGACAAACCGAAAGTTGGGACGACTTTGTTGCTAAATTCTCCTAACACTTCAGTCAGCATAATTTTCACACTCGTGATCCGTCTGAGATATTGGACGTGATTAGACGAAATAATGAGTCTATTGAAGACTTCATTACTCGGTTTAACAACGAGAGTCTTAATATTGGCGGAATAAGTGAAGATATATTGCGAGGAGCCTTCCGCAAAAATGTAAAGAGTAACGAATTGATTCGTACTTTAATTGGCAGGGATGGAATGCCCATGTCTTGGGATGAGATAATGTCCGCAGCGAAGTTGTTCGCAAGGACTGAAAAGACGTTGGCTACTGATAGTCAGAAACAACTCCTAAAGGTGGAATTTCAAACTCCACGTCAAATAGGCAGGCTAAAGGAATAATTTGGTCAAGGCTCCAGCCTTCTGCGGAAGCGTCGAAACTGTTTGATGCCAGATCTTTGATTGGCAACAAGAACAAGGCAAACTCTTCAGCGTGAGTCACTAACAATTGGACTCCACTGTCGAAGACTCCTTCAGAAAATCTTACCACTGAGAACGTGAATTCCAGGAAACCTCAACCACTCACGAGGAGATCATTCCTTGATTCCAAAAAACACTGTTCCTTTCATAATGACATAGGGCATAACACAAATGAGTGTATAGCCTTGAAAAGTGAGATCGAGGTGGCAGTAAAATCAAGAAAACTTGGACAATTGGTAAAAAATGCAAGACCAGGGACTGGTAAAGCTCCCGCGCGAGATAATCTTGGCCCGCCCAAGAAGCAAGTCAAAAACCTGAATGCTCACATGATACAAGGCGGACACAAGGTTGGAGGGAAGATGAGAGAATATGTTGAGGAGGAATGGAAGAGTGAGCCTGTAATGTTTCCACGGGTTAAAGAAGGCCCATGCAACAAGAATCCGTTGATAATCACCGCCCTCTTAGGTCATTATCGCTCGTAGTACGTCTTCTTCGATACTAAGCACTTCAGACATAATGTACGAACAGTGTTTTGAACAACTTGATGAAGATGACAAAGTGAGACTAAAACCAATTCACGCTCCTGTGTCTGGTTTTGGTGGTGAAGTGATGCACCCGTGAGGGGTTATATCTTTTCCAGTCACTCTAAGTGATGGAATACATTCAAGAACCGAGGATGTTGAATTTTTGGTCTTACCGGCGACGTCCAAGCATGACATCATCTTGGGACGCGAGGCAATAGGTGACTTTAACGCTCATCCCTCTACAGCTCACGGCGCGGTAGGAGTTCCGACCCGTACTGGTGTAGCAATCATCCGCATTAATCGTCACTGTTTTGCAACAGAGAGTTCAAAACCCAGCAAAGTCCCAAAGAAATTTCAGAGGACTGAGCCAGAAAAGTGGGTATTGAACAAATAATTTCCAGATCAACTAGTTGTGACTGGACCTGCTATCTCGGAGATAGTAGGGGCATTTTTGAAGCAGATTCTAGCCAAAATCGTGGACGTCTTTGCTTGGCAACCGCGGACATGACCGGTGTCCCCCGTAATATTATGGAACACAAGTTGAGGGTGAACACAACATTCATGCCAATTGTCCAAAAGAAGCGAAAGATGGGTCCAGAACAAACCAAAGCTATGAATGAACAAGTACAAGATCTTCTTCATGCAGGAATCATTCGTGAAATCAAGTATCAAACATGGGTGGATAATCCGGTCATTGTTCCAAAGAGTATCGGAACATGGTGGATGTGCATAGACTTCAAGGATTTGAACAAGGCATGTCCAAAATATTGTTATCCATTACCCGAAATTGATCTTAAAGTCAATGTTGTGGCTCCATTCAAGTTTAAATGCTTCCTCGACGCTTACAAAGGCTACCACCAAATCCGCATGGGGGAGGGTGATGAGGACAAGAGAGCATTTCGTACAAACTAAGGCACATTCTGTTAAAAAATGATGCCCTTTGGATTGAAAAACGCGGGTGCTACGTATCAACGACTGATGGATCAAGCTTTCAAGAATCAGATTGGTCGGAATTTAGAGGTATATATGTATGACTTGGTAATAACAAAGCATCGAAGAAGACCAAATGTTGAGAGACATAGAAGAAACGTTTGGTACTTTGAGAAGTATCAACTTGATACTTAACCTGAGCAAGTGTTCCTTCAGAATGGAGGAAGGAAAATTTTTGGGTGTAATAGTAACGGGCGTTGGTTTCAAAGCCAACCCGGATAAGGTTCAGCAGTGGCCCTCATGCCTTCTCCTTCCTCCCTCAAAGAAGTGCAAACGCTGAATGGAAGACTTGTGGCCCTAATAGGTTCTTAGCCAATCATGCGGCCAAATCTTACCCATTCGTATCAACTTTGAGAAATTTCATCAAGAAAGCAAACTTTAAGTGGACCGCAGAGGCTGAACAAGCATTTCTCGAAGTCAAGAAGTGTTTGATGGAATTACCAACTCTGACGGCACCACTTGCGGGAGAGCCTCTGACGCTATACTTATCAGCGTTTGATATCGCCATTGGAGCCGTGCTACTGACAGACAGAAAGAATGTTCAAACACCAATTTACTACGTCAGTAGGATGCTGACAGGACTAGAGACCAGATACTCAATGCTCGAAAAAATGAAACTGGCACTGGTCTATGCTGCCAGGAGTCTCCGCAGATATTTCCAAGGCCATCCCATCAATGTGTTGACGGGGTATAAGCTCAAAAATGTATTAAGCAAACCAAATATGTCTGGATGATTGGCGAAATGGGCCATCAAACTGGGGGAACATGCAATTAAATACAAACCCAGACCAGCAATCAAGGGCCAAGTTTTGGCGGACTTCGTCATCGAAGTCCCGCAACACAAAGAAGAAGAATGCTTAGTTGACCAACAACCCCTAGTGCCTCCTGAACAAGGGCAAGTTTGGTTGTTGTTTACGGACGGTGCTTCAAGTAATGAAGGGTCAGGAGCTGGCCTCAGATTGGTTAATCTGGAAGGCCACGAATTCACTTACGCTATAAAATTTGGACTTTAAAATTACCAACAATGAGGCTGAATATGAAGCCTTCTTAGCAGGCTTGTGGATTGCCAAGAAACTTGGGGTTAAGCATTTGGAAGCAAGAGTAGACTCTATGTTGATCGCGGGAGAGATCAATGGAACTTATGAAGCAAAAAACGATGTAATGGCTTTGTACTTGCCACAAGCAAAGGACTTGATCCTTCAATTCTCTTCGTGCAAAGTCATCTACATAAAAAGAAGCGAAAACAAGTCAGCGGATGCTCTTAGCAAGTTAGCTTCAATTAATTTTGAGCACTTCGCTAAAGACATTCGTTTTGAAGTCCTTAATCGACCTCTGTCCCGCAGCATCAAGTGTTGGTGATACAAACCTGAGTAGAATTTTGGATGACGCCACTCATAGCTTACTTGACATCAGGAGCTCTTCCGGAAGAGAAATCCGTGGCCCGGAATGTAAGACACAAGGCCTTGATGGTTTCTTGTACAGAAGATCCTTCCTCGGCCAACTTCTGAGATGTGTGGACGCCGAGGATGCGAATTATTTGATAAGGGAAGTTCATGAAGGCATTTGTGGTCTTCACGCAGGCCCAAGAATGGTCGTTGCAAAACTCATGAACGTCGGGCACTACTAGCTAGGGATGCACATGGATGTCGTACAAGAGATCAGAAAGTGTGATTCTTGTCAACGTCATGCTCCCAATACGCTACGTCCGAAGAATGAGTTGGTGCCGGTAACATCCGCTTGGTCGTTCCCAAAGTGGGCCATCGATATCATGGGACCTTTCCTGGAAGCCCCAGGACGCGTCAAATTTTTAATTTTGGCCATTGATTACTTCACCAAGTGGGTCGAAGCTAAGCCAATCGCATCCATTGCAGCATCCAGCGTCAAGAAATTCCTATGAGAATTCATAATCTGTCGGTTTGACCTTCCGCAAGAACTTGTGAGTGATAACAGGACTCAGTTTGTGGATAGTGGGCTGCAAGCGTGGCTGAAAGAACTTCAGGTCACCCATATTTTAACATCTATAGCCCATCCACAGGCCAATGGTCAGGTAGAAATGACCAATCTAACAATCAAAGAAGGGATCAAGGCAAGACTGGGAATTAAACGAACAGGCTTGGTCGATGAACTACCCCATGTACTTTGGGCCTTTCGCACTCAGAAGAATTCGAGTAATTTTGAAATGCCGTTCAGTTTAACCTACGGCATTGAAGCCATGATCACGGCTGAAATCGGGGTTCCATCCGCACGAATTTTGATGACAACGACAAAGAGTTGCGGATGAACCTAGACCTCCTTGAAGAAAGGAGAAAGTTAGCACTAATCCGCGAGCATAACTATAACCGTCAACTACAAAAGTACTATGACTCGCGGGTTCAGAAATGCACTTTTGATTAGGGAGACTTCGTCTTCCGCAACAATCAAGCGTCTGGTTAAGAGCCTCCGGGCAAGTTGGCCCCAACTTGGGAAGGCCTCTACAAATTTAAAGAAGTATTATCCAAGGGCGCTTACAAGTTGGAAAATTTAGATGGACTGAAATTCCCAGAACTTGGAATGTTGCACAATTAAAAAAGTGTTACATTTGAGTCAAGCTTGTATTAGTTACTTTTTTATTTGGCCTGCGCACCCCAATAGACTAGTAAAAAGAAATTTAATGTCATCGTTTGTAATATATTTGGTCTGCGTGCCTTCCTTATTAAAAAAATTTTCCAAATTGTCTACAATTACTTAGCAGCAAACGCCTCCTGGTCCGCGTACCAGGAAAGATCCGCAGGTCCTTAATATAAATACATGCAATCCTTTATTGACAACTAAGAAGATCCTACAATTAAAACACTTATATTATTTACATAAGACAAAGTTTAAAGGATGAAACAACTTATATATGATCAAAAGGGATTACAAAGTTTTATGATGATTACAAGAAAGATGGATACATGCGGATTACAAAAATATATCAATTACAACGGCAGATCTTCATCTTCCCCATCCACATCTTCGTCTTCTTGGTCTTCTTTATCATTAGTGGCGAAGTATGCCTTCAAAAGATCAACGCCATTATCTTGATCAGCAAGCTCCGACACAGATTCTTTAATTTGAAATTTAAGGTTGTCAAAATATTATGTCTTTTCAGTGTATATCTTGGCGGTATCTTGGCCGTGAAGCTCGAATTCTTCGAGTGGGCGTTTCTCCTCAGCGAACTTCACGCCTTCATGGAACCCTGTTTGGCGACCAGCTTGTGAAGATGCAACAAGCAAGGTTGTAAGGCAGTTCCCAATATCACCACCTTCATGAATGTGCTTAACAACCTAAAAATAGAGGAAGTGTAAGAATACAATAAAAATAAAATCCATCAAATAGATTTAAGAAAGGAAGTGTTGCATAAGGAACTCCTTCCACCATCAACCATCTTTTATCCGCCTTGGCTCGGACAAGTTCTATCTTGTGCCCAGCACACTCCAAGGCTTGCTCCCTGTTTCTGGACGCAGGAGTGGCAAGACGTTCATCCTTAGCGGATGCTTCGGCCTTTAAAGTTTTTATTTCTTCCAAGTAGGAAGAAATAAGATCATTACACTCGTTCACTTGTTGTTGGAGGACAGTCTTGGTTTCCTCAGCAACAAATCAGCGAGCCTTCTCCACCTCCAATGTCGTCTTGGCATCCAACAACTGCCGTTCGACAGTGCTAGCCGCCAGGCGACGATTCTCAGCCTCTTCTCCTGCCTTGGCCACTTTGGTTTCCAAGTCCTCACAGCCATCATTCATAGCTAGCCAATCTCGATATATTTCTTGACTTGTAGAGATGGCATTAGCTAGAGTATAAGAATAGAAGTTCGCCAACTCATGACGAGGACGCCCAATTTGGCGCTCCCTCTCAGTAGGAGGGATTCCTTGCCGCAGATACTTGTGGCATGTGACCATTGCGGACGATATGTGGAAGGATCCTCATGATGCTGAGAAGTGGATGCTTCAAACCCGCGGGCAACAGCACTAGGCCCCTTTTGATCCGCCGTGTGAGGATGAGAATCAGGAGGCGAAGAAATAAGAGGCTGTTTTGAAGCATCATCATGCACACCCTTACCAGGAGGAATATCCTCTATGGTAATGGGGTCTATACCAGTCATGAGTGGGGAAGTAGGCGGTGTCGTCTCTATGTGATCAGACGAGTCCTTGACACGTTCCTCCAAGGAACCTACAAAACATTCTACTCCTTCAAAAAAGATGTGTTATTAATAAAATAATCAAAGTATAGAAATATCAAGAACATACCTGGTTTAACAAATGTTGGTGCAAGCTGCTGGATGCGGTCCCCCAATTTTAGTATCTTGCATTTTTTCGGAACATCATGATTAGACGGTTTCTATTTACCCTTTCCAGTGGGCTTAGGGACATCCGCATCCACATCCTAATGATCATCTTCATCAGCCGCAACTTCAGTGTCTTTACCTGCATCCGCATCCTTGCTAGTGGATGGATTCTGCTTCCGCTTGCGGTTCAGACCTACAGTTTCACGCATGACGTTCTCAACATTAGTAGCATCAATGGATAACTCTTCTTCTTCACGGGGCGATGACTCCTCGCTAGAAGAAAGAAGCATTATCACCCCACTAGAAGTGAGTGCAGTTAATGGACGAGGTTTTAAAACTCCCTCACCTTTAGAAAACATCTCCTCACCTCTTGCAAACATTGCCTCGAATACCACGGATTCCGAGCTTAAGACGGTGGAGAACAAAAAATTGTTGCGGGTGCGTTCGAGGAAGGGCAAATCCTTGGGATCTATGGGGTGACGCACCATGATCCCTCCCACATGATAAAAAAGTGTGTTCAGTATGGATCCCTCACCTACAAAAACAAAACAAGTTAATGCCGAAACGGATTTTCAATTAGATTAAAGTACACTTACTTTTATCAGAATTTTCGTAGTATGGCTCCAAGTCCGTAAAAGGCCATAGACGACTCATGCTAGCGCATACCAACGCCCTTTCATGTATCACACACATAGGAGCGGGCGTTTGAGTTAATATCTTGAACCATGGAAGGTCCACCTGAGTGGTAGCGCGGACCTCCAGCAGGTTATCGGTGGACTTGCGGTAGGTCATCTTGAAGGGGACAACGTCCTCCCGGATCCAAAAGAATTTGGGCTTCCACTCATGTAGACTACGATACCATTCGTTACCGATAACACCCTTTCCAGTGGTAGCCCGGCTATACCATCCGCCACGACTGGATAAATTGTAAAACACGGTGAATCTACAAACCGTGGGGTCCATGTTGTGGGCGTGACAACAGAATTCGAAGTGTCGAATCCTCATAAGTCCAAACGGATGGACCTGTGTTAAGTTAGTTAGATACATCATCAGGACGTTTCCGACAAACTTCTTCAACGGAAATCGAAGATTTCCGGTGGTGAAATCTTTCGCGTATACAGCCATCTTCTTCGCCGGAGGCTGGGAAGCAATAGATCCGGTAGTCGGATACTTTGGCTCCCATTCCGGTTCTAAGTCGAATACGTTGACAATGTCTTCAAAGTCCCTCCTCTTCCAACTAAAAACGACGTCGTCAATAGAAGAGGTGTTCTTCTTTTCTCCAACCATTGCTTCAGGAAGAAACATATACTTAGATCTGGAGATTCAGGAACACAATCAATAAAAGGAGAGAAATAGGAAAGAGATAAGGAAAAATAAGTTGGGAGCACCCTATTTATACACATCACAATCAATGCGATGGATGGGATGCCAGTGGACAGAGAAAGTGCGGCCCAATCAGAGGGTGACACGTTAGGCGGGAAAGACGAAAAAGCAAAAAGGACTGCAAAAAGACGTCATACACGTCTTATCAATTGTCCTTGCGACAGTTCCTTCTCCGCCACGTCATCGCCTCACTCCCACTTGCAAAATTCAAATTCTCAAACAGAAAATATCCTAAGTATAACACAATACAAATTTCACAAAACGGCGAATGTCTTCTTTATTTACATTTAAAGATGGTTACAAAAAGATGAAATAGAAATACAAGTCATAGCCTATTCTACGGATCCGGAGTAGATATGTCTTCTGTTTCGTCGATCTTGGCGGATGGTGAATCAGGATTTGAGGAAGAAAGAGGCGTGGGTGGAGTATCTTCAGATTCGTCATCCTAATATTCTCTAAGGCGTTGAATACCGTTATCTGCCGCCGCAAACTCAGGAAGCATGAATTGAAGAGGGAATGACAGATTGTCATACTCATTTAAGCGCATTTCATACTCCTGCGCAACGTCAAGCCCATGCAGCGGATGCTCTTCAAAAGAAAGGTCAGCCTGGGCATATGCCATCCCTTCATTAAAACCTGTCAGGCGGCCGGATTGAGAAGAAGCATTAAGTAGGAAGGAAAGGCTATCCGTTAACTCGAGTCCTTCTTTAATATGCTTGATAACCTGCCAAAAAAAATAAAAATAAATAAAAAAAAACAAGATATTCATAAACAATGATGGTATGGTCAGAATTAAGAAAAAATAATAAACGAAAAAGTGAATGACATACCGAGGCTAAGCCTTTCTCCAAGAGCCAACACCGTTCCTTTTTAGCTCGCTCCGTCCACTCATGGAGCTCACGAAACCCGTCAGCCATTTTCTGATTTTCATCTATGTGTTTGGCAGCACGAGCTTCCGCGTCATCACGCGCTTGGAGAAGAGAATCATACGCGGCTTGCATCTCAGTAGCTCTCTTCTCCATGAGTTCCGCCCATTCCTTCTGCAACTTCGATTCCGCCTCAAGGTCTTGAATAATAGCACCTTGGCGGGTCACTTGGGCTTCTAAGGCTGAGTTTGCATCAAGATCCTTGGCCAAGTCCTCCAATTTTCTCGGAAACTCGTCTCGAGCAGCTTTATGGACGGTGTTTTGCTTATGGCAAGACTCTTTCCATTGACGAGCTGCAGCGGCGTACCTGTCTTTCTCAGCCCTCAGAGCGATTTCGGCATCAGGCAATTTCCACTTGGCAGTGTTGGCTGCCAAGCGTTGCTCATCGGCTTCTCTTTTAGCCTCATCAGTTGCTCGGTTCATCTCACCCCATCTTTCCCCCATGGGCCGCCATTCCAGCATAATTTCTTGTCCACAAGCCATGGTGTTGGCCAGGACAGAAGAAAAATCCGTACGGAGATCATGGTAGGAACGACCACGCTAAAATTCCCATTCCGCATGCGGAACACATTGGCTGACAAAAGTAGCACAAGTGTCCGAATCTGTGAAACGAGATCCCAGTGAAATATTCCACCGAGGATATACAGATGATCATCCTCCCCTGGGTTAGCCACTCCATAATAGTCAGAACTTGATAGCCGGGAGTGGGAACTTTCCCAAACAGCCGCTTGGTGTAATGGGGAAGAAGAAGTAGACTGGGAGGAGGGAGTATCGGTTGTTGCTGAGGATCCTACGTAATGGACGCCTCCACATCCGCAACTGGTTCCGTCTTCTTGAAACAAGAAGCATCCCCAACCATAAACAACTTTGGCATAGGAGATGAAGATCGTTCAGTCTCTTGAGGAGGGCGGGGAGCTTCCTCTTCCTCCGGTGGAGGAGATTGTAACGATTCCGACGAAACCAGGTATACCCTAACCGGTAGACGTTAGTTACGTCATATGTAATGTCGGGTACATGAGTTACCATGGTAATTATACGAGAATACATAGTTCATAGTATTGATTGTACGTGAATATATAATTCACCGTATTGAATATGCGATCAAACGATCGATAGTTATTGAAACCCGAATGAATCGAGGATTACATTATAGACGAAATATATGATGTTTAGTAAGGTTTACGAAGTATTAAGGTTACGGGATAAGTGAATTATAGCACAGGAAAAGGATTTCGATTTATTGGTACGTCGGTACGATAAACGAAACCTTTAACACCAAACCGAGCAAGAGACGATCGATCAAGCCGAAAAAGATGCGTAATAACTAATAATATGACGTTTTAAGTTAATAAATGTCATGGTTTAAGTTTTTAAATCGGTTTTATATAAATTTCATTTTTTAGCCGAAAAACAACCGTTTTGGCCTCGTTTTAAGCCGAATTAAACGTTTAACCGAGAAACGAACTGAATCAGATTATCCAAAACATTATCCAGATTACGGAAATCCAAATGAGTGGCCAAGAATGAATTTGTGGGTCCCACCCCACCCTTATGGGTTCCGATCGGCCTCCCATGGCCTTCATTTTCTTTTTTTTCTTTTTTCAATCAACAATCCACAAACTTCATCAAATCCTCTCAACTCCTTGATCAAAAACCGAGACTTTTAACAAGAAAAACCAAGGTAAAGATCGAATTATATACGTTTCCATCTTCGTTTCTTGAGTTTGTTTGCAAGAAAATGAGGTTTCAAAGATGAAAACCGATTCTTGCATGATCAAGTGATGTATACGGGTTATACAAGGGATCTTGGTCCAAGAAAGGAGTTAAACGAATCAAAAACGAATTTTTACGGTTAAATCTTTGTTTTAGTATCATAACCGTAACCATGAAAGAAATGGCTTGATCGTGAGTGTAACTTGCTTGGTATTGTGGTATGTTGTTTGTAGGCTCTGTATTTAGTGGTAGATAAGGCGGAAAGATGAGTTTGTAGCTTGTAGTGGCGGAAAACGAAAGGTATATTCGGTTATGTTCGGTTATGGGAAATTTGGAAAGATTGTTGATGCTTTAGAGTTAGGTCATGAAATTTTACAGAGGCGTTAAACACATGAAAATATGAGTTCTGTGAATTCTTGGTAATTTTTGGATAAAGGATGAATATTTGGTGAATTTAATGCTCGGTTTTGGCCAAAAATGGTGAAAAATAGTTAAATATCATGAAAAATTCTGGAAAATTTCAGATAAGCTTTTCATATCATGTATAAGTCACACACAAAATTTTAGGTCCGTTGGAGAAGTCTAAGTAGGCTTTTTGGTTAAACGAGTTCTAGGGATTTCTTGCTCGGTTTTGGAAAAAGGGCATGTAAAAGAAGATTTTGGTTCAGGAAAAATTACAGGGGACTATGTCGATGGCAGGGGACATCCAGGAAAAATTTGGGATTTTTCTAAGGTCGTTTGGTATTTACGACATATTTAGTGTTTAAATGGTGTTTAAAAATAGATAAATAAATTTTAAATATATGAATTAATTCTGGAAATATTTTTATAAAATTCCCCACTATTAAAAAGTGATTTGTGCAAAATTTCAAGATCCGAGAGTAAACGGATAATTAATCGTGCTAATTATCAAACTTTTAAAGTTAAAACGCGTAAACCGGTGAAGTTCGCTTAAGCGAGCTGACTGGTGTATAAAAACCTTAAAAATGGACTATTTTCATATAATTGAGTTAAACAAGTAAAAATGAATCATCCGAAAATAAGTCGAATGATTTGGGTATTTTTAACCGATTTAACAGTTTCCGGTACGCCAAAGACGGAAACGGGTCCCGCGGCCAATCGGGACGTCTAAACCGAGCTATAATTTCACATTTTAAATTAAATTATCAGACAACCACTATATTCGAGTCGTGTGTGACCAAACTCATTTTTGAAACATAAAACGAATATTCGTGCTAGGCACGCAAAACGAGAAAACGACTAATGGAAATTGTGACCATGGAACTCTAAACGACATCACAATCTGAGTCCGGAGAAGTATTTCTGGGTTAACATTGCCCCCGGAACAGGTACAGTCCTGGGTTAACAGTGTCCCCAGATGTACCGATTGATAAGGTTAAAGATTATATAAACAATAATTGTATAATAACGATCGTAGGGATCATATTACAGATTGGACGTGTTAATTGATAATGATTGTTGTTACCTGCTTGCATGTGCTAAGGTGAGTTTCACGAGCCCCTTTTTACTGAAATGTTTTAAATATTTTCCCGGGGCGGAAAGCATGTTTCTATCAAAATGATTAAGTACATGCTGAACGCATGGAAATGAATGTATTTATATAATGTTTATTGTACGAGAATCGTACGGTAATGTATGAAAATGGTAATTGTTTGAGTTGTTAATATTGTAAGGCCCGAAACAGTGTTCTGGGTTAACAGTGTCCCCAGAGGTTATTAAGTATGTTTCTGGGTTAACAGTGTCCCCAGAGGTTATTATATGTAATTCTGGGTTAACAGTGTCCCCAGAGGTTATTAAATGGTGTTCTGGGTTAACAGTGTCCCCAGAGGTTATTGGAAGTGTTTCTGGGTTAACAGTGTCCCCAGGGGTTATTTGATATATTTCGGGGTTAACAGAGTTTTTCACTTGTGGGCTCAGCATAATTACATCGCTTATTTATGATTACTATAATGATTTGTCATGGTTTATTTAAATTAGTGAAACTCACCAACTATTCGTAGTTGACCCGTTTTCTCACATGCTTTTCAGGTACAAATTAGATGAAGTGATTGCTTACGTGCTAAGTGCTTGATGTGTGTAAGATTTGTGTGCGGGATGTTAGGATACATTAAAACAGATAGAATTACGAATCGTATTGTATGATGTGTGTATCACCTAGACGGTAATGAAAGATGAGATAATGTAATTTTGAAGTATATTAATGCATTCAGTTTTCTTTATAAACAATGTGGTTGATATCAGAGGTGTCTGTCGCATCCCGTTTACGTTTCCGCTGCGGTTGCGGGGTGTTACAGAACTTGGTATCAGAGCCATTGGTTATAAAAGAATTAGGATGTCTTTAAAAGATACCTAAAATATAACCAGTAGCTCAAGTATTATAGGATCTGAATATCAACTAATAATTTATAGTGACGAGAGCTGGATGAACTTGGATGGACAAGTGGGTTATTATAGTCCGGAACATAATAACAGACTTGTCCGCACGAGGGAATTCAGGGGAAGTCATGGGGTACATTAATAGGTAAAAATGGCAACATATGTGTAAAGTATATAGTATTATTTATACGTGCTATTGTGTATATATATATGTACATATCTTGTGGGTACATGTATTGAGAAATGGGACCCGGATAAGGAACCGGGGAAGGAAATGATAAAAAGTACCGAGGATGCCGAAATTTCTAGAGCATCGGTTGATGATAAGTCTGACTTATCGGGCCATAGTTATGATAGTACCAAGTTAGATCTCCCGTTTGACATTAACCAGAAATATCTAGTAACCGTCACTCCCAACCAAAATTGATGAATCCCTTACCCTACCAACACCGGCACCGTATATTCTAATAACCCCAGATGTTCACCCGAACCGTCGACCCTCACGTACGGACGGATCCGTACCTGAACCCATTCTTATTCCATTAAGGTAAAATAAATAAATAAAATAATGATAATAATAAATTTGATAATAAATGAGCAGATAAAAAAAAATAATAATAATAATAATATATTGAAATATATATATATGTATTGCTCACTCACAAACATATGAGACAGACCAACTTCAGATCTAGAATTACCGATTTTAGCAAACCTAGAACGCCTGAGGACATTGACTGAGCGAGGGTAGAGTTTCCCATAGTAGTAATTAATAATATTTGAAGGCAACCCATGTTGCGCAATTACCTTGAACCTTGCAACTCCCTATGTTATCCTTACATCCGTTAGATGTTTACACCCATGTATGCTCGAATAGAATGATTACCTATACACAAATAAGTGTTGGAATCATTATAGCATAGTTGGTTGTTCGCTCGTAGGAGGTATACTGTGTATGCCGGATATACGAATAAACACGGATATTATAACTCCGTGGTATGTAATCGTTTGGTGCTCACGGGGAGCATGTATCGGTTATGCTGACATGCAGACGGATATTGAAATCAAGCATATTAAACATTGATCTTTGTTGAGAAGATCTCTATGTCAGTTGGTGACAAGGGTTATGAAACGTATTTAAAAGTTAACCGACGTCAGGTTAAGTCCGTATGTTATTATATTTGTGGGACATATATTTATACTAGATGCCGGTATGTGTAATATATATGATAATATTTGGTGTGTATGTGTACCTGCTGTTATGATTGAACTGGTAACGAGTTATACGGTGAGATTAGTATTGATTACTGCGTACGGGATGAGTACGGCAGAATGACATAAAAAGAGTAACTCCAATGATGGAGATTGATATGATTCAGTTGATTGCTCAAGGATAACAGATGAGGATACCGAATGTAGTATCACAGATCACTGTTAGTGTTGATGCAAATGTGAACGCAGAATTATAGATCGGGCAATCACATGATTATGAATATTTCAATTCTTAGTGGTATTACTAAGAGTGATAATGTCCCACCGAATGCTATTATGACTACAAGTATTAGTTATATACTAAACATGAATAGTAGTCGTAATGAATTAGATCCGGTGTGAAGAATATGTTTATCGGTTGTGTTAAAGGGATTATTAATAGTTGACTGATGGTAAAGGAAGGAATAGATTAGCGAGTGGATAGAAAAGATCGAAATGGTTAAGGTTATTGGTAAGAGTCTAGAACATTGTGTAGTGAAATATGCTACAGATATGTTGGTAGATTATGTTGTATCGTGATGGAACACGATGTTACAAAATTATAGTTAAAAAAAAATTATTGCTCAGATAATATGGTCAGGATTTAAAATTCTTGTGCCAGAGCACTTTTATTCGAGTAATTAAACTCAGAGATTGGAAAATGAGCTATGAAAGATAGAAATGTTGTGTGCTGATCACTTAGAATACACTAATCGTTTGAAGGAATTGTCATGTCTGGTAACTTGGCTAATTACTCCTGAAATTAAGCGAAGTGAGCGCTAAATTGGGAACGAACTCCATCGATAAGGAGTATAGTCAACCCTGTAAAATATGCAACCTTTGGAAGGGTTGTGTCACAAGCCAGCATTGATATATTTGATTCTATGGGAAGCGGAATGGAAGGACGTTAGGTGAAACGTCGAGTGTTAAAGAAGGGAAATGATAAAGGTATAGTGCAAGATAGACTTGCGAATAAGTAGGTATGTCCTACAACCCGGAATTATACTAAGACTAGTTCTGGTGCGAAAACATGAACCGCATAAAGGGTCCTTCCTTAAATGTGGAAAATATAGTTATCGGCAGAAAGAAGAATGTCGGGTGATAGTAGGCCACAGGTATGGTAAAGATGGACGTAATGCCCCATTCGTAGAACCAACTGAAGCCATGAGAACCGGCAACCCCAACCCATTCATGTACAACCACTCCGAACCCAACAACTTCAATAACAATCCACCCGAAGAAATCAAATTATGCCAAACAGTTGTACTTGCTATGAATGTGGCAGTACAGAACGTTTCAAGAGAGATTGCCCAAAGTTGAACCAAGGTGTCGTGGAAGATGAACCTCATGACAAGCATCAACCTCTGATCAAGCAAGGAGCCATGCTGTTGTGAGTAATTCAAATAAAGCACGTCATGATTCAAAAGTGGTATTAAGTACGTTGTAGTTTTAAATCAATAGGCTTCAGTGATATTTTTACGGTCGTCGATAGAAGTTAGTTCCTGCTAACCTCCTACCCTTTGGAAAGGTACCGATTAGTGAAACTATAGAACCCCATACGGTAGAATAGCTAACGGTAAATCCCAAATGGTTAACTAAATTGTACGGAATTGTCCTATTATTCTGAACGATTAACCTTTCCTTATTGACCTACGACCAGTAAAGCAAAGAAGTTTTGACGTAATAGTTAGCATGGATTGGCTAACTCAACATGAAGCTGAAATCAAATATGAAAAGAAGATGATTAGAAGCTCTCTTTCGGACGATCAAGCGATTAGATACAGAGAAAAGTGTACGGTATTATATTACCACTCAAATCTCATCGTGAGATGTTATAATAGTTACGACAAGAAGACGTGGTGTAATTAACAAACGTGATTGCCAAAGTATTTAAAAGAAAACATATAGAAGATATCCCGGTGGTACGCAAATTTCCACAAGTTTTCCCAGAAGAACTCCCTGGATTACCGCCAACCTGACAGGTCGAATTCAGAATCGATTTAATGTCTCAAGCTGGCCCTGTTGCTAAAGCACCCTACCGACTTGCACCGTCCGAGATGCAAGAATTATCCAATCAGTTACAAGAATTGTTGGATAAGATTTTATACGACCTAGTTAGTCACCATGGGGTGCACTAGTTTTTATTGGGAAATGAAGGACGGAAGTGTTAGGATATGTGTGATTAGGGAGAATTGAATAAAGTGACGATCAAGAATAGGTATTCACTTCTTCGAAGTAGATGATCTGTTTAACCAACTGCAAAGGGCGATTTATCTTTAGAAAATTGATCTTAGATATAGTTATCACCAAATGAAAAATCCAAGTGGAGGACGTTGCAACAACAGCGTTCGGACTCGTTACGGCCATTATGAATTCTTAGTTATGCCTTTCGGGCTAACAAATGCGCCGGCAACATTCATGGAACTCATGAACCGAGTCTGTAAACTTTATTTTGACAAATTTGTCATAAAAGTTCATTGATGATATCTTGATATATTCGCAACGTGAAGAAGAGCACGAACGACGGATAAGGAAAATTGTGGAAGTGTTAAAGCAAGAGGAGTTGTACGCGAAATTTTTGAAATGTGATTTTGAATAAAGAATGCATAATCCCTTGGTCATGTTGTAAAGCAACAAGGATTTCACATAGAACCAAATAAGATAGAAACCATTAAAATTGTGCCAAGCGTCGATTTTAAGTCTCCCCGATGGAGACGATGGTTTTTTCGCGTATTGTGACGCATCGCGTAGAGATTTAGGATGCGTGTTGATGCAGAATAATAAGGTTATAGCCTATGATTCCCGCCAGTTAAAAGTACACGAGTAAGATTACACTACTCACGACTTAGAACTGGGAGCGGTTATCTTCGCACTTAAGATGTGGAGACATTATCTCTACGATACGAAGTGCACCATCTTCACCGATCATAAAAGTTTGCAGCACATATTTGATTAGAAGGAACTGAATAAAAGGCAACGAAGATGGGTCGAGTTGTTAAGCGATTATGACTGTGATATCCGTTATCACCCTGGCAAGGCTAACGTCGTAGCCGATGCCTTGAGTAAGAAAGATCGGGTTAAGCCATTGCGAGTGCAAGTGCTGGGGATGATAGTCCAGTCGAACCTTCGAACCTGATTCGAGTCGCTCAACGTGAGGCGTTGAAAGAGGAACAATTGGAAAAGAAGGAACCTTACGGCAATGAGGAGAATTTCGAACAGCGCGTGGACTAAATTCTCTACTTCAAAAATCGGGTTTGGATCCCGACCCTCCATGACCTTCGTGAATTAATCATTGACGAAGTGCATAGATCGAAATAATCCATACATCCGGGATCGGACTTGACTATTGATGATACGGATATCTGAAAGGATTTTTATTAATGGTCGAGTTTGGAGAAAGTTATGGTCACGTGTGTTGGTGAATATTGAATTATGCAAGAGATAAGGCTGCACACCGAAAACCCTAGGGAACGCCACAACGACAGAAAATTCGCCAATGATAGTGGAAATAAATTACAATGAATTTTTGCCTAAATTCCTGATGATGAAATGGTAACTCGTCTTGAAGTACCACTTTCAATAATCTCAGATCGAAATAGTCATCCTACTTTCATTATTGGAAGGAGGGGAAGGAAGCATCGAGAGCTTGAAGCTTTCTATGGGTGAAGTAGTTATCACCAATTTGATAAATTGAAAATGAGCGTCGATTGAGCCATTAGATTTGAATTGATCCGAGAAACAACCAATCGGGTTTATAATGTTTAAGAGAAGTTGAAAGTAGCGCGAGGATTGGCAAAGGATTTATGTCAACGTTCAAAGGAAACCATTGTCACTAAATAGAGGTGACAAGGCATTTTAAGGCATCACCTTAGAGAGAGGTGATGTGAGGTTTGGCAAAACTGAAAATAGCTTCTTAATATATTGGACCCCATGAGAACTATCTCCATGGTTGGTCATTTAGTCTATCAATTAAAGTACTCCAGGGGCTAAGTACTATACATGATATTTTGCAATGTATACGGATTGAAAAGTGCCTAAGCGATGAGGCAACGAGAGTACTAGTAATAGAGGTACTCATAGTGGACATGCTTGATATCATAACTAATTCCGTAAAGATAATAGACGGGAAAACTAAACAGTTAGGACATACCAAGCTTTATTAATTAAGATTAAGTGGAATTCACAGCGAGGACCAGATTATACTTGGTAACGCGAGGGTGAATTCTGAAGGAAAAACCCCCCACCTTTCTCTCGAAGGGAGATTGTGGGCGTGTAAAATTTCGAGGACGAAATTTCTTAACGGGGGGAGAATGTAACGATTCCGACGAAACCAGGTATACCCTAACCGGTAGACGTTAGTTACGTCATATGTAATGTCGGGTACATGAGTTACCATGGTAATTATACGAGAATACATGGTTCATAGTATTGATTGTACGTGAATATATAATTCACCGTATTGAATATGCGATCAAACGATCGATAGTTATTGAAACCTGAATGAATCGAGGATTACATTATAGACGAAATATATGATGTTTAGTAAGGTTTACGAAGTATTAAGGTTACGGGATAAGTGAATTATAGCACAGGAAAAGGATTTCGATTTATTGGTACGTCGGTACGATAAACGAAACCTTTAACACCAAACCGAGCAAGAGACGATCGATCAAGCCGAAAAAGATGCGTAATAACTAATAATATGACGTTTTAAGTTAATAAATGCCATGGTTTAAGTTTTTAAATCGGTTTTATATAAATTTCATTTTTTAGCCGAAAAACAACCGTTTTGGCCTCGTTTTAAGCCGAATTAAACGTTTAACCGAGAAACGAACTGAATCAGATTATCCAAAACATTATCCAGATTACGGAAATCCAAATGAGTGGCCAAGAATGAATTTGTGGGTCCCACCCCACCCTTATGGGTTCCGATCGGCCTCCCATGGCCTTCATTTTCTTTTTTTTCTTTTTTCAATCAACAATCCACAAACTTCATCAAATCCTCTTAACTCCTTGATCAAAAACCGAGACTTTTAACAAGAAAAACCAAGGTAAAGATCGAATTATATACGTTTTCATCTTCGTTTCTTGAGTTTGTTTGCAAGAAAATGAGGTTTCAAAGATGAAAACCGATTCTTGCATGATCAAGTGATGTATACGGGTTATACAAGGGATCTTGGTCCAAGAAAGGAGTTAAACGAATCAAAAACGAATTTTTACGGTTAAATCTTTGTTTTAGTATCATAACCGTAACCATGAAAGAAATGGCTTGATCGTGAGTGTAACTTGCTTGGTATTGTGGTATGTTGTTTGTAGGCTCTGTATTTAGTGGTAGATAAGGCGGAAAGATGAGTTTGTAGCTTGTAGTGGCGGAAAACGAAAGGTATATTCGGTTATGTTCGGTTATGGGAAATTTGGAAAGATTGTTGATGCTTTAGAGTTAGGTCATGAAATTTTACAGAGGCGTTAAACACATGAAAATATGAGTTCTGTGAATTCTTGGTAATTTTTGGATAAAGGATGAATATTTGGTGAATTTAATGCTCGGTTTTGGCCAAAAATGGTGAAAAATAGTTAAATATCATGAAAAATTCTGGAAAATTTCAGATAAGCTTTTCATATCATGTATAAGTCACACACAAAATTTTAGGTCCGTTGGAGAAGTCTAAGTAGGCTTTTTGGTTAAACGAGTTCTAGGGATTTCTTGCTCGGTTTTGGAAAAAGGGCATGTAAAAGAAGATTTTGGTTCAGGAAAAATTACAGGGGACTATGTCGATGGCAGGGGACATCCAGGAAAAATTTGGGATTTTTCTAAGGTCGTTTGGTATTTACGACATATTTAGTGTTTAAATGGTGTTTAAAAATAGATAAATAAATTTTAAATATATGAATTAATTCTGGAAATATTTTTATAAAATTCCCCACTATTAAAAAGTGATTTGTGCAAAATTTCAAGATCCGAGAGTAAACGGATAATTAATCGTGCTAATTATCAAACTTTTAAAGTTAAAACGCGTAAACCGGTGAAGTTCGCTTAAGCGAGCTGACTGGTGTATAAAAACCTTAAAAATGGACTATTTTCATATAATTGAGTTAAACAAGTAAAAATGAATCATCCGAAAATAAGTCGAATGATTTGGGTATTTTTAACCGATTTAACAGTTTCCGGTACGCCAAAGACGGAAACGGGTCCCGCGGCCAATCGGGACGTCTAAACCGAGCTATAATTTCACATTTTAAATTAAATTATCAGACAACCACTATATTCGAGTCGTGTGTGACCAAACTCATTTTTGAAACATAAAACGAATATTCGTGCTAGGCACGCAAAACGAGAAAACGACTAATAGAAATTGTGACCATGGAACTCTAAACGACATCACAATCTGAGTCCGGAGAAGTATTTCTGGGTTAACATTGCCCCCGGAACAGGTACAGTCCTGGGTTAACAGTGTCCCCAGATGTACCGATTGATAAGGTTAAAGATTATATAAACAATAATTGTATAATAACGATCGTAGGGATCATATTACAGATTGGACGTGTTAATTGATAATGATTGTTGTTACCTGCTTGCATGTGCTAAGGTGAGTTTCACGAGCCCCTTTTTACTGAAATGTTTTAAATATTTTCCCGGGGCGGAAAGCATGTTTCTATCAAAATGATTAAGTACATGCTGAACGCATGGAAATGAATGTATTTATATAATGTTTATTGTACGAGAATCGTACGGTAATGTATGAAAATGGTAATTGTTTGAGTTGTTAATATTGTAAGGCCCGAAACAGTGTTCTGGGTTAACAGTGTCCCCAGAGGTTATTAAGTATGTTTCTGGGTTAACAGTGTCCCCAGAGGTTATTATATGTAATTCTGGGTTAACAGTGTCCCCAGAGGTTATTAAATGGTGTTCTGGGTTAACAGTGTCCCCAGAGGTTATTGGAAGTGTTTCTGGGTTAACAGTGTCCCCAGGGGTTATTTGATATATTTCGGGGTTAACAGAGTTTTTCACTTGTGGGCTCAGCATAATTACATCGCTTATTTATGATTACTATAATGATTTGTCATGGTTTATTTAAATTAGTGAAACTCACCAACTATTCGTAGTTGACCCGTTTTCTCACATGCTTTTCAGGTACAAATTAGATGAAGTGATTGCTTACGTGCTAAGTGCTTGATGTGTGTAAGATTTGTGTGCGGGATGTTAGGATACATTAAAACAGATAGAATTACGAATCGTATTGTATGATGTGTGTATCACCTAGACGGTAATGAAAGATGAGATAATGTAATTTTGAAGTATATTAATGCATTCAGTTTTCTTTATAAACAATGTGGTTGATATCAGAGGTGTCTGTCGCATCCCGTTTACGTTTCCGCTGCGGTTGCGGGGTGTTACAGAGATGGTGGTTTCTCTTCATCCTATGGAGGTGGAGATGGTGGTTTCTACAATGATAAACCCTCACCAGTAGCCCCAGTTGGCTCTATACACGAAAAAATAACGATTAAACACAGTTGAAACTATAATGGAAAGATAACCTTTTCACATGGACTTACTGGACATCCCTCTGATACAATCTACAAGGCTGACCTTCTGTCTTTTCGAGCAATGTGTCCTAGCCTTATTCTTCGATGGTTCTCCCTCAGCATCCACGTGGCTTACGCCCGCATCACTTGCTTTGGAGAACTGAAGCTTCCTCTTCCGCCCCAATTCTGCCAATGCATGCGAGACAGATGAAATTTCAGAAGCATCATTAGAATCATATTCTTCTTGGGATGACGATTCGCCACTCCAAGACAGAATGACGATCAACCCATCGGATGTAATGGCATTAAGCAGATAGGAATTAAGGAGGTACGCACCTGTTTGGAAGATAGCGTCCGAGACTATCGGTTCGGCGCACACCTTGGAAGGAAAGAGAAACTGATCTCGTGTCCTGTCCAAGACGGGTAACTCATTCGCATCACAGATGCGTTTCCGAGGACAACCCTTGTCGTCAAAGAGGGCATTCAACATAGTCCCTTCACCTGAAACATACACAATGAAATTTCAAACATAAGTCTTACAAAAAACAAAAGTCAACAAAGAGTATAAGAGTTACTCTCATTCACATTCATGAAGAATGGTACCAAGTCAGGATACGGCCACAAGCGGCTCAAACCCGCCCACACTAGAGCTTCCTCCGTCATGGCCCGCATTGGAGAAGGTTTCGACATCAAAATGCGGAACCATTCCTGGCCCTCGTGAGAAGCCGTAACAACATCCGGCAGCGCCTCATTGGTCGGATGACAAACCATGGCAGCAGAAACAACGTCTTCTGAAATCCAGAAGAATCGAGTTCGCCATTCGTGAGTGCCGTCGGTTGGTTCAATTTCGATAATCCTTCCGGATATCGGAATACATTTGAACCATCCGCCACGATTGATCACCCGGTAAAAGACCAGAAAACGATCAACACGAGCCACCATCCCATTCGCCTTACACACGAACTCGTAATGTCGAATTCGCGTAAGTCCAAGCGGATGTAACAGGGAAAGATGGATCCCATAGGCACTAAGTACCTTCATAAATAACTTGGTTATCGAAAACCAAAGGTTCCCATGGGAGAAGAAGTTGGCATAAACTGCCATCTTACCAGCAAGAGGTCTGCTGGCAATGGACCCGACAGCAGGGAACTTCGGTCCCCACTCCGGTGAAATCCCATAAGTATGAATTAATGTTTCATACTAAGATCTATCCAAGTTAACCTCCACAGTGTCAATATCCGGAGACAACAACCTTTTATCACTAGCCATTGGTCCGACGGTGAAAGAGAAACATCGATCAATTTTGAAAGAAAAGATGAAGGAAAAATAAGAAATGAAGGACGGTAAAACTTCACAAGAGAGAGAACCTCCACTATTTAGACCCATCGCAATTAATGCGATGGGATACAAACAGTGGAGAGAGAAAGACGTCATCCATACAGAAGGCGCAACGTCACGCGGGATATTCAGAAAAGGAGAAAAAGCAAACAGTCGGGTTCAGTGACAGTAGGCACAGATGTCATGTCACCTGCTCACACGCCTGCAAATTGTCAAATTGTCCTTTTCATGGTTATCCATACCACAACAGAAGATATTTCTACCAAAGCTTCAAAATTCAAAAAGCCCCCAAATATATCTTAAGTTCAAAATTTCACCCGCATAAAAAGATCACGCGGGAGAAACAATGGACTGGGGGGACTTATAGAGGTAGGGTACCGAAAAGACCCAAATACCCTTAAGTACCATCCATGGGTCAGAGAGACTCTCCTCATTTGTCACCCGCAGGACAAACAGAACACTCGCATGGCTAAAGGAAGAACAATGATACTTTCTAAGAGATTATGTGCGGAAGCATCCACGCACCCTCAGAAGTCATCCGCAGGGTAGTATCCCCACCCGCCAGGATGACCAGAAGTGGATGTCGTAGGACAGTTGTAACTTACTAAATACCTTCTAGAAGATTTACCAGGATCCTTTCTTGGAGAATACGTGACCCATCAACAAATGAATGAAGGACAACTGGCCAGGTTGTTATAACCGTGCACATGGCCAGAGTTATCTCGTCCTATCATATAGAGACACGTGTCCAGGTTGTTATAACCATGCACATGAGACGTATAGCTCAACCTATTATATGAGGGTACATGTCCAGCCGGTTGCGAGAGCATCTTCTAGAATGGGACAGCTGGACCAATCACATTCCCCCATTCTTCGGCTATAAATACCTTCACAATCAGCATGAGGTATTCATTCACTCCCAACTATCTACTCTAAATACTTAAGTACTTTATCTCTATCAAAACTGTACTTATTCTCACGCCGGATGGCGGTTACGGGAAGATCCCCCCTCTTGTCCTTCCCGTAACGAGCTCATGGTGTCTGTTTTGCAGGTTTCTGTCACTAGACTTTGGGAGATTGAGCTCATATCGTTTTTGGTTGTTGTTATATCCTACTTTGTGGACTCATTGGATCTAAGACCCGTTAAGGGAGTAGATCCGTGTTTCTTCACTAGACAAGATAAATTTAAAGTGATTTAACCGAAACTAGAGTAAGATGTTTTAGGAAACAAATTTAGAAACTAATTCGTTCCATTTCATGAAACAAAATGTTAATTAGTGCTACCTTTGCTCGTTGGCATACTTTTTTTTTCTTTCTCACTTACGCTAAAATAGAAAAAAAAGAAATATAGTGCTATCTCGGACATGCGAGTCCTTTCCACCGGTACAACTATTATTCCGGTTATCCCATATTCTTGGGAAATGGTTCATGAGGGCATGAAGTTGTTTGAAAATCTCTCTATGTAACACAATCATCGCTCAGTCCAATTTAAGTAAGTAATGCTTCTTAATTCATTTGATTCTTGCGACTAAATGTTGAAGATATTGGTTTGAAGCCAATTGAAGGCTTGTAATCATGTAATATGAATTTCATATTTTTGTAATCGATTTTGTAAACGGGATTGTAATATATTTTTCTCAGAAATAAAAAGAGCACCCTTATTTCTTTTATAAAACAAAATAATTTGACATGTTTCCCTATGAACATAATCATGAGGGTTTTATTGAGAACCAACCATAGTATGTAATAACAAAGAGACCACTAATTCATAGCAACCATTGTATGTAATAACAAAGAGACCACCAATTCATAGCAAGATTCTAAATCTTTAACCACCACAAGAATAGTATCACGATGTTATTTTCAACAAACATTAAACTCTTTTGCTAGTGTTAGAAGTATCTAAAAGATGCTCGAAATTAGACACAAACGTGTGCACCAAGTAAACTCATGTGTCGGTGACACAATCATAAAAAGGCATATATACCTTCTTATTGACAACCCATATTAGTCACCAATTTCACATTAAACTTCTTCTTTGGGAAAGGAAGACTTGTGACACAAGAAAATAAAAACAACCTCACATGATACAAAGGTATTATAAGATTAATTAAAAGTTGTTTGCACATCTTCATAGGAGTTCACCACAATAACTAAAATCTTTGACAAATATGCATTATTATTACAACCGAACCAGCTCAATAAGTGAACTAAAAGCTAGAGACGTTCTTCGGTTCAAATTGAAGGTATTCGGTCAAAACTGAATTGTAGTTCAAAGCAAAGCCAAATGTAAAATTTGAATTTGGTTCGATTTTTTATTTTGCCCGAAAGCAGAATAACCCATATTTTAATTTGATTACGTTGATGTGAATGGGCCGGATATCACAAGTTTAATGGGCTAGGTCAAATTCCATATAGCAAACATGTTATATACTTATCATTCAGGTTAAACAAATATCCGAACAATCCAACCTTTTAAAATTCTCCTATCCAAGTCTGAACCGAATATCCGAGTAAAAATTCAAATTGGTTTTATCAGTTTTGATTTTGGTGCGAAGTTCAGTTTTCTTGAACAACTCTACCTAATGCATTGAGTTGAGGTAAAACTGTAACTAAATTGGGCTAATGACAAATTTAAATATTCATTATTTGTTATCCAATTTCTTGTTACAATCAAATTCCTAAACCTGAAAATCAAATTCGATTTTAGTTTAAAACCAATACTAATAGGGTCAAGTTATATTACAAAGCACGACCAAAATAAGAAGGATTGCTAGGAAAAAAAGCCCCTAATAAATAATGAAAAATTAATAAAAAAATCATAACTTAAAATTTAATAAAAAACTAAAAAGTTTAAAAACACAAAAACGTTTCTACTGTCTTCCTCGTTCTCAAAAAAAAAATCTCAAAAAAGACACAATGTTGAGGAAAAAACAACATCGTGTCTTTTTATTTATCATTGTTTTTTGTGTTTATTTTTGTAATTTATTGTGTCTTTTTTTTATATTGTGTTATATTATTCAACATTGTGTTATATTTTGTTCGGCATTGTGTTAAATTTTGCGACCTAATGTGTCGTTTTATTTATCATTGTCGTTTGTTCATTTTCGACATTGTGTCTTTTTTCTAGACATTTGTGTTTTATCGTATTTCTTTAACGGGAATGACAGGGGAAAGATTTTGGTTTTTTTATTTTTTTTTCATTTTTAATTTATATTTTGAGTTTTGATTTTTTAATTATTTTTTTCAGAATTTTTTGTTGAGAGGTTTTTGTATAGCCACAAATCTTTCTCACACTTCTCATTTTTGTCTCCCTTTGTATTTTAATTTTACCCCACAAATAGATCCTACTTTGCTTTAAACCCGCACATTAAATATTCTTTCCGATAGTATGGGTGATTATAAAAACTGAAAACCGAATCATATCCGAAATAAAAAAATTCAAATTAAAATTCATCATTCGATTTTCAAGTTGGTTATAACTAGAAATAGAATTCGATCTGTGGTTAAACTTTCGGATCCATTTTTTAAGAGATTAGTTCTATTTATTCTGTTAACCAAACTAATATGAACTAAATTAATTATTAAAACTCATTTACAATATGTAAACCAATGTCCACATCCATATTAGACCATGAGCTATCTTTAAGTGTTAAAGACTATTAATCATTTCCGACATTCTATTATATTCAATGACTTTTATGGTTGAGATGGTTTTCTATGATTGACTGGTTGTACGTTTAAAAATATTTAAAGGTTTGGATGTTTTATTATGGCATTTAACTTTTGGTTTTCGGATGTATATGCTATTTTTGTTTATTATGGCGATTGTTTGGATCTAGAACACAAACAATAATTAAATTCAGGCCAAACTCTTGTGGATTAGTTCAATTAATACGGTTTGAATCTATTTGTTCGGTTTTAACAAAACCAAACTGAATTCAATCAAACCAATTCGGTTCAGTTACCCTCTTTCTAAATTTGGTTAGGTTCGGTTTTTGATCAATGGTGCAAAAATCTCATAACTAAACAAATCAAATAAATTTTTAACGAAATCGTTGAACACCCTAACTGATAATGTGACCATTTCAATAGTTAAATTTTCAAAAAAAAAAAAATGCAAAAGTTTCACTAAATTACATTATTATTATTATTATTATTATTATTATTATTATTATTATTATTAGACATAATTACAAATTTTGTCCTTTAAAAAAAGTCAAATTGCGGTTCGTGTCTTTTTTTTTAGTTTCCTTGCAGGCGGTATCCTTTAAACATATTTTTCCTACACGTTACGTCCTTACGCTAATTGGTTAGAAAAACTCAGTTAAATACCCTCACGTGAGACGCATGTGAGGGCATTTTGGTCTTTTCAATGAAATGGTTAAAATATATTTAATATATATTTAATAATTAATATTTCTAAAATAAACTCTCTCTCTCTCTCTCTCCAACCCATCTCCATCTCCATCTCCAATTCATCTTATCTCCATTCCACCTCCAAGCTCATTCTTCTTCCACCACTCTACCGGCCACCATCAACACCGCCACTCTCCCGGCCACCATCACCACCGCCACCACCTGCAAGGCTGCAACACCCAACATGACCACCGCTTATCCCCACCAACAAGTGTCACCATCTCTGTGACCACCATTAGATCCAACTTGCCCGAGAAGACCGACCCAGATCCAGATCCAACTTGCCCGAGAAGACCGACCCAGATCCAGATCCAACTCGCCGGAGAAGACCGGCCACCATCAATCTCGCCGGAGAAAACCGACCCAGATCCAACTCCCCGGCTGAAGAGTGGTGTTTGTGTGTGATGGAATTAGGGTTTGGTAAAATTGGGGTTTTTACAATTAGGGTTTGTAAAAATGGGACTTTCATGATCCGGGTTTAGGTTTTCTTGGAATCTTGAAACCCAGGTCGGGTAAAGATTGGATTTTTATTATTAGGGTTTGAGTTTTCTGGACTTCTATCAAGAAATGGGTATCTAAAAGGGGACGGTTTGGAAGAATGTGGGGTGAAATTGAAGGCTTCTGGTGAGGAATCCATGAGTTGGTCATCAGAGGTGAACCGTGGTGGGTGGGTGCAACGGTGGTCGGAGCGGATGAAGTACAACCCATGTGTGTGAAGATGATGAAGATTGAAGGTGCCGGAGTGGTTGTGGTATGGTGATGGTGTGGTGGTGGCTTAGAGAGAGAAAGAAGAGAGAAATGAGGGGAATGTGTTATAAATTAACAGGTACAGACGAAAAGATAAAAATGCCTTCACATACGTCTCACGTGAGGGTATTTAACTAAGTTTTTCTAACCCAGTTAGCGTAAAGGACGTAACGTGTAAGAAAAAAATGTTTAAAGGATACCGCCTGCAAGGAAACTAAAAAAAAGACACAAACTATAATTTGGCTTTTTTAAAAGAACAAAATTTGTAATTCTGTCTCATTATTATTATGGTAGAGGATTGATTACACCATTCGGCTACAAGATAAACCTCAACCGAACACAATCACAAACTTACCAAAAGATAACTAAGCTAACCCATTTATGTCTTTGTTCATTGTTCCCAGCAGAAAAGAGAACCCATTAAAGAAACAAAATATAAAATCTTATTATTCTTTCTGTTTTCAGGCAGATACAAACGACCACCGATCTTCGTCATCATCCTCATAGGGAATATCGTAATCACTCATCTGATTTCCACCGGTCAAATAAGGCATATTATTAAAACACTTAGCAATCCCACCAGCCATCAAACCACCATCCGTTCACGGTTGGGCGTTCTTGCAGACGGTGAATTGGCATGATCGGGAACAACTGTCCGATTCCCCAGTAATCAGGAATTGAAGTGAAAACAGACAGATTGATGTTATAAGTTGTAACCGAACCCACACTGTCGATTGTTTTCGATACCAGGTCGCATAACCCGTCTACTCCGGCTAACTGTTCCATATCCAGTGTTCCGGATTTGAAGCTCTCAATGCATCTCTGTTTCAACTGATCTGCATATACTAAACAGGATTCATGATCACCTCTAGTAGCTGATAGAGATAAGTTATGATAATCATAATGTGCCTCCTCCGGTAGGCGCTCACCGAACTTCTGAACATCAAACGAAGACAGCTCATAATGATCGGAATGTACAGAGGATTTCGTCGAATCTCCTTCAAATATGAGCACAGAATGGTGAGAGACGATGGCGCGGCCGCTCTCACTGCAGATTATTGGATGTTTAACGGATTTTTGATCGCAAACATGTTTAACCGCGTGAACAACCGCAGCTGCGTACTCGTCGAGAGTGTAACTAACCGAGAAATCCGAATCGGAGGACTTTGAACCGTCGTAGTCGATCCCAAGGCCACCGCCTATGTCGATTACTTTCATCGAAGAAGCTCCGAGCGGAGCAGTTCTGTGTAAATCTGCGCCGCCTCTGTGACCCCGTCCCTAGCAATGCGGTGGACGGGATCTGAGATCCTATATAGGAAATGCAGAAGTCGAAGGCAATCCAACATACCAAAATTTTCGAGCTTTTTCACGATGCGAAGAATTTGCGTCGTTGTAAGGCCGAATTTACCATTTTCACCCGAAGTTGATCCGAAATGACCCGAATGTTTGGTACGGAGCTTCGCCCGAACACCAAAAACAGGAAGAACACCGAGTTTTCGGCTCATGTCGATCACAGAATCCAGTTCTTCCTCCTGTTCGAGAACAATAACCGTATTTAATGAAAGTTTACGGGCGATAATGGCAAGGGAGATGTATTGTTCATCTTTGAAGCCATTACAAATCAATAACGATTCGGAACTTCCTTTGCATAGGCAGGTCATAGCTAACAACAGCTCCGGTTTCGATCCAGCCTCCAACCCGAAACCGAAGGGTAATCCGAATCTGACAATGTCCTGCACGACAAACCGGTCCTGATTACATTTCACAGGATAAACACCTTGATAGCTAGAGCCATAACTTTGAGCGTCTATCGCGGTATGGAACGCGAATTGGATTGATTCGAGGCGGTTTCTGAGAACATCTGGGAACCGGATTATCAAGGGAAGCGGTAACTCGAGGCCTCCGTCAGCTTTCAAATCCGAAACCTTTTTCACAACTTTGAGGAGATCAATCTCCTGATGGTCCATGGTTGAGGTTCCATGCGGACAAATGCCACGTTGCCGGTGGAATTGACGTAAAAGTAAGGCGCGCCCCATCCGTTTATGCGGTACACACCCACGGAGTGAGCCGGTGACCAGAGGTTTCGAACGACGACGCGGGGAAATGGCTCCGTGGCGGGAAGAGACGAAGGCGGGGCGTTAACGCAACACGCGAGGGCCGGCATCTCTTCCCTGATGATGCTGATGATGATGTAACAACCCAAGAACAAGAAGGTTATATAATTTGATGGTTGTGATTGAACAAAGCTCCTAAACTTCAGATGAAGCCATCAAAATATTTAACTTCTCAATTGACCATCCAAACACTAATTCCACCATTCAAAACGAAACCAATTAAAACTTATGAGGAATGAGAAATGGGTGAGAATTCCATGAGAGTTGATGGCGCTTTATGCTGAGTAGTGCAACGATTATATTCTTTTTACCAGACCCAAAACCATTACATACAAACCTCCGTACAATATCATAAGCTTATTATACAAGTTTATCAAACTATGATGTTAATGGATCTGGAAAGAGAACATACTCTGAAAGAAGAGAGAATACACATTTTGTTGCATATTTTTATAAACAGACATGGCATGAGTGTAGAATATCACGTTTAAAGCTTTGGTTCAAATATACATGAGTGTAGAATATCACGTTTAAAGTTTTGTAATTAATCAAGTATTTTTTATAAATAAAAATGTAGAACATGAGTCACAACATTATTTTAAAGTAATAAAATAAAATTCTCATTATACAAGATAAATACCGTAGTATAATACTGATAGAAGACCGATTTGAGATGACTAATCTTCCAAGATAGTGACCCTTTAAACGGGTTAGACTCCAAAGAAATAGAGAGAACTAGACATTTTACTTCATAACTTTTCTTCTTACTTTTTATAATAAGCAAAATGCCTTATATAGACTTACAATGAAAACTATAAAAGAAAGACATGCATACGTGAATTAAAACTAACTACTCCACTAAGCCACTAACAATGTAACTACTAAATAAAAGAAAGCATTTAAAGGGTCCGTGGGTTGGGATTTGACATGGATATGGGAACATGAACATGGGCACGTATCAAATACCATCTACAATATCAAAAAGAAAATAAAGTAAAGTACCTTATTATTATACTTGTTTATATAGAATAAAAGAACGAATTATAATAAAAGACAACTTCGATGTCGCAAGGGTCCTCAATCTCAATATGCAACTTCGTGGCACCTTAGTGTTCTATGGTAATTTTTTAAATTATAATTTCAATCTCGGTATAGTAACGAACATATGGTAAATGGATCGAATGCCATTTTTGTTTTGTTTTTGTTTTTTTTTGTTTTAGTTCTTATACCGTAACGAACGTGACATAAACAAAGCGAATTCACGTAAACTCACCGCAATTTGTCTTAGTTCCGCTATCGTAACAAAAACCGACATAATGCTAAATTTCTTTATTTTTTAGTTCTAGTACAGTAACAAATGTGACGCAGACCAACCGAATTTTGTGTAGACTTACCGCCTAAACACGCAAGTTTTACCAGCGCCCAAGTTTTAACAGCTAACGCCACCCTATTAGCACACCTCAATTTTTATATATTTTTGTTTTATTTTCTGTTTTAGTTTTGATACCTAACTCACGTAACCAAAATTAACCGAATTCTTGTCGACTTACCGCCTCAATGCCTATGACCGACAACGCTTGAGTTTTACCACCACTCAGGTTTTATTGATCTGCTCGGCGCAACGCGCCGGTTGAAACACTAATTTTTAATAAATATAAAGATTCATGCCAATGTCTTTGTTGAGAACTTCAAAATTTGGTACCGGTATCGAAAATCTCGTCCCGAAAATCCCAAATATTTGGTACCGGTACCGAAATGTTTGGTTCCGTACCGGTATTTCGTGCAAAATTCGGGAAATACTGATACCGTTACGAACCGTAGCGATACTAAAAACTTAAAACTTGATACCGATTCGGTACAGACGATACCAAATCGGTATCTCTTTAAATCGGTACAGGTATCGAAAACGCTCATCTCTATATACAATAGTTGTAGGTAAGTGAGGAGTCTTAGTTAATTATAGACTTAATACGTGAATAAACCTCATCAAGTGTCATAAAGAAACTCTACTTGACAGTTTCAACATAAGAAGAGTTTAATATTAATAAATTTAATATAGTAATTTTCATTAACTAATGTCACACCCCGGCCAAAGTCGGCGGAACATGTCGGGGCACGACGGATTGCTAAAAAACACAATGACACTATTAAAATAACAATATTTACTCACCTCATTTATTTCATTCAATAACTCAAATACAACTTTTTTCAAAGATAAAATACAAACAATTACAACAATACTTAATTTATTAAAATATACTAAAGGTATATTCTAAGTGATGAGTCTTTAATCTTCATAAGCAACCTAAAATTAAACATGTAGCATGCATAAAAATATATTTGATCAACACGAATGCTGGTGAGCTGTCGGTCCCGTATAGCTCACTCAATAGCTCGATCGCTCACAATCGTAACCCACACTCACGTGTTGACAAGAAGGTTACGCCATACTATTTTGTGAAAAGAACAGAAGAATATTAAAGGCGGAATCAATAATACTCTTAGTGTTGCTCAATAGACAAAAAAGTAACAAACACACAAAGTAACTCAAAAGAATTCTATATATATATTGTGAAGGATACAATGAAAATCAATTAGGGTTTCAAGGTGGAATGCTTGGATTTTTGGCAGCTTTCCGTACAGGAGGGTGACAGTCGTCAAATCACGATATTCGCTCAGTCTGTTGTTCAAGTGTATGTCGTGTCCTCTAGGCGTGCCTTAAATTATTCCTTTTATAGGCCTGCCCTGACAACTGACATTCCTTCTAGAAACCCTAATGATTGAAAGATATTCAAAACGTATTACAAAAGACTCTAAGTGTAAACAGGTCTTCGAGAAAGCTTTGCAGCTTTTGTCTTTAGCGAGCAGACCTGATAACCATTAAGTGTGCTGGGGAACAGTTCTCCGAGTAAGATTTACTTAGAATATTTTTCTTAGAAAATATTCATCTAGCAAATTTCAATCCTCTTGACCATATCAAACTTTTCTTGATAAAGTCCTACAAGCAAACTTGTTATTCAGAGATCCCTTCAACCCTTTGTTAACTTAACTTATGTGAAAAAACTCAAGTGTGCTGGTAACACTGTAGCATGCTCGAGGTTGAACCTTGCTTGTTAGAATTCCTTAAGTAATTTCTTCATCAACTTCCTTCAAGCTTTCTAGGACCACTATTTATTATGAATAAACCTTGCTAGATCCTCCAAAAGACTTAGTTTTAGCTTGGTTTAGTCAAGTGTTTGCTCTGAAACAAACCTTGCTTGACTTGAAGAACAACCTTGCTAGACAAAGTGAACCTTGCTCGTTCTATCACTTATGAGGAGTTCTAGAAAATAACTTTGATGGGATAGCAAAATACCTTGCTAGACTTAGTATAAGCTTGCTGGTGGGCCTGAGTTTGCTCGGTTTCCATACTTAGTCATTATCAGGGAGATTGAGAAGATTCCAATCTTCCTTAGGTCTTTTCTCATCCCAACAATCTCCCCTAGATTGGAACATCCTTAGCTGTACCAAAACACCTTTTAGGTTACATACACTTGTCAAAATACACATCAAAGTTTTCAGAAACCAAAATTACATAGCATAATAAAAAATTACAAGTTGAAATTATGTCCCAAGGACATTACACATCAAGCCTAAACTATAAGTAGTATCTTCATCTTCTAGAGCTTGAGGCTTCCCTTCCTCTTTCCAATCTAATAGTTGTGGCTTTTTCTTTGAATATGAATAACTCCCTGTGGCGTGGATGTTGGGGGTGGGGGGTGGGGGGGGGGGGAGTCCATCTAATTATATCCTCCAAATCCTTCACATGAAGAAATTCAAGATATGTGTCATGTTGTATGATATCCAGGGCCAGTCGATCCGAGTTTTTCAAAGAATGAAGGATTGATCACTTGGTTCATATACAATATTAGTAATCCTTCCATGCTTTTGGACTTCATGATTTGGCCTAGTCATCTGCCGCCTCATGCTCAAGCACTCCTTTAAGTTGGCCATAGGATTGGAGTACTTGGTCTTCTTGTTGTAAGAGGATTGGAGTAATCCTAATGTCCATCATCCTTCTCTGCATTTTCTTCTTTTCAAATTCAGAAAGTTCCAACTTCCTTTTCTTATTCAGCATAGGAAACCCCTTCCTTGATTGATCTCTCAAATGTTTGGATAATTCGTTCTGTTGTCTTCGTGCAAAGCTCTGCCTGTTTTGGTAGTCATACAAGCTCAAAGTTGCCATTTCTTCCAATTGTTCCTTTTTAAAGTCCAGGAAATCATCTTTGAAAATTATGTGACTCAACTCACCACTAGTCATTATGACTTTTAAATATTCAGCTCTTGCATCAAAGTATAGCCTATTTGGTAGGTCCACTTCAGTTGGTGGCCTTTGTTGACGTTGATGAGAGGCTCTGGTGGTTGGAATTTGGATACTTACAGTGGAGGTCTTAGAAGTATACTTCTTTTTCGGAATAGGTCCCCTCACATGCCCAGATTTTTCAAACATTTCAACAATCTTTTATTTTGACAGCATGAACGGCTTCAAATAATTTTCTCCTTCCTTGTCCATTGTTGTGATCGTGCCCATTACTTCTTCATCAGTTGGACCAACAGGGACAGATCTTTGAGCTTGAATAGGTTCACCCCTGGGTGCACACTCAAATTGTAGTAACGTTCTCTATTCAGCTTCCAACTTCTCCCACTCAACTTTCTCATAATAATATAACTCTTTTAGTTAGCATTTTCCCAAGTTGTCAAACACCCCCTTAGCCATTCCTTTACTCATCATCAAGCCTTTCAAGGTTTTGATTTTATTTTCATCCTCCCATGGCTCAGTAGACTCAACAGGTTCTTCCTTCACATCAACAAGAGAAGGAGTCTAAAAAACTTTTGATTATTCTTTCTGTTTATTGAATTTTGCTTTCTCAGACTCATACAAAGACAGCTTTTCTTTTATGCTTATATTTTTTATCTTCTCACTTTCACCCCTTTCCTCCATCAGCCTTTCAAACAACTTCACTTGTTTTTCCTTCTAGGCTTTCTTCTTCTTCTCAGCTAATGTAATCAATCTTGGTTTTCACTTGCCATAACTTACATCAGACTTAGGTTTCGTAGAGATTAGTATGAAATTTTCTTCTACAATCTCTTTGGTCATGATTTCAACATGTTCTATAGCCACACCTTGATCTATCAGAAATTTACATTTCCCCCATACTTGTTATAAAGCTTTTCAAGTTTATCTTGTTGATCAGCTGCTATCTTCATCAATCTTTCCCACTCTTCTTTTTTCACACTTTCATTTGTTGAGTTGCATGCACTTTCCAGTTCTTCAAACTTTATATGGCTCAATTGTCTCTCTGATAGCCCATGAACTCTCATATATGCAAGGAATTTTTGAGTATCCTTATTTTTCTTTTCCATCTTTTTCTTCAAATCCTTCACTCTCCATCAATTAGTTCCTGCAACTCCTCATCAATCATAGGAGCCAATGTTTCAAACTTGTAACCATGTTGTATGAGACTTATGATTTTATGATCTTCCTTTTTAGCATTATTCAACATGAGTTGTATATTTTCCCTATGTTCATCAGTTATATCTACAAATGGTGAGTCAGCTGCGTCATCATTATCTGTTTCTGACAAATCCTCAAGAGCATCAATCTTGGGTTCATTCATTTGAGGTTCAACTTCAACATTAGCAGGTTTCACTGTTTGGATGGGTATGGCATTGATTGGACTATTCTATTTCTTTGGGATGGGTTCATCCGTATTTTCATTTTTATCACCCCTCTTCTTTTTCCTTACATACTTATTTGCAAATCTAACCTCATATCCACGATCCCAATTCTCTGTATTCTTCTTTAAATCATCAACAATCTCTTGTTCCCATTTTTCTGCCAATATTTGAACCACTGTTAGTACCATATACATCAATAACCACTTGCTTCTCAACATTTTCTTTTTTAGGCTCAGCAGTGGCTTGCTCAGGTGGTTTTGTTATATGTGTTTCTGGGGTTTTCTTGAATTGGTACAGGACTATAGCTAAAGACTTGTCAGCTTTTTCAGTTTGTTGAAGCTTTAGCAGTCCCTCAATCACCTCTTGTTCTAACTCCCCCTTTTCTTCATCCAACTTCTTTTTCAACTCAGCTTCTTCCATCAAAAATATTTTTTCTTCAATTCCTATGTTGGTTAAGAACCTTGAAATCATTTCTCTTTGTTGCCACTCCCCCACTATCTCATCATGCCTCTTGGCAGCTTATTCAGCAGACTCATCAGTCATCAGCACCTCATCACTTGATTTAACTTTATTAGTTTCAAAAGGGTGTAACTGCTCTTCAGAATCAGCAACGGCCTTTCCTTTTTATTTTTTCTTTTCTTTTTCCTAAGTAGCAGGCCTTGATGTACCAATTTCCTTCACCGCAGTTGGTTCATCGGAAAAATTATCAATTTGATCAAAAAAGTCCTTCATTTCCTCATCCACATATTTTTCAACCTCAGCCTCTTCCTCCCTTTCCAGCAAAGTTTCAACATTATCAAACTCTCCATATAGAATATTCAATTCATCCTCATCATCCACACTCTCCTGATTCACAATCTTATCAACATTCTCATCATCCACCATCTCCTCATCAACAGTTTTACCATCCATCATCTCCTCATCAACAATTTTATCATCCACCACCTTCTCATGCACGATCTCCTCAGTATCATCATTAACATTAATATTATAGTCTTGCTCAGCAACATCAGACTTATCGGCTTCATAACCCTCCTCATTATTCTCCTCATATTCATCTCCACTACTGCCATACATATCACAAAGGTTCTTTAATATGTCATTATCAACGTCATTGATCATAGGTGGATTCTCCCCCTGTTTTGGTGCAGCTGAGGTTTTCTCAACCTCAGTGCCCATGGATTGAATCTTGTTGAGCCTGTGACAATAATGATTCTAGTTCAACATTTCTCTTTCTCAGCTCCTCATTTTCCCTTTTCAGATTAACATATTTAATCAAAACATCCATGTGTCTGTCAAATAATCCAAAATTGGCATAAGGGGAAAGGGAACTGATAGGTGAAATTGGGAATGAGTCAGGAATATTAGTTTGAGGTTGCCTGGGTTCATGGGGTGGGCTTTGGAAAATTGAAATATGTGGTTGGTTAGTTGTTTGTGGATGGGTTGGGGATTGATATGGTGTGTTTGGCTGGTTTATTAAGTGGGCTGGTACATATTCAGGAATGTATGGTTCATGTATAGGTTGGTCTTGGGTTTGGATTAAAGGTTGGTTTAAACTCTGGGTTTGGGTTGGTGCTTGTGTTGGTGTGTGGGTTTGGGTGTGGGATTAGACTGGTGACTAGGTTTGGTTTAGTGGTGATGTTAGTGGGGATGAGATGTATGGTTCATGGTCTTGGTGTTGGGGTGGTGATAGGTCTTGGTTCAAGGGTTGATTTTGGGGTGAGATAGGTGGTGTAGGAATGGGTTTGGTAAGGTTTAAAGTCTCCCCCTATGCCTCAGCATCATCTTCAATATTTTCTTCCACAACCACATGATCACCTCCTCCATCATCATTATTGTTATCATCATTGCCTCCACCTCCAACATCAACATCATTTCGTCATCATTTATCTTCATCCTTACTCTCTTCCTCCTCAGAAGTCACCCTAGGTGATTCTGGAACTGCCATAATCTCCAAATCATGATTTATCAGCCACGGGAGTATATCAAATTCAATCTTTGGATTAAAATTGATACTGGCTGCCAACCTTGCTATCCTTCTGTAAACATTAGGATCTTGCAATGTATAAGTTGTTCCCAAGGTTGGTAAATCAGGTATCACCCTATTGAAAATAAACTGCAAGAATCTTGGATAAATCAAAAATATGTCCTTCTCATCCTTTCTCAAGTTGGTAAGAAAACCTTCAAATATCAGTCTTGAAAAATTAAACTGTTGGTTGTAAATGACAGCCACCATAGCATTTGCAATTTTCCTGCTCATCAGGGTCCACGAACCCCACCTGGTTGTAAAATCCTGTACAATATGATGAATTAAAAATCTATACAGATTTTGGAGCATGCCCTTTTTGAATTACCCCTCATGGACATCTCCTTGATAGCCCATCGTTTTTGGAAATATTCTCAACAACCGATTGGTTGAAAAATGAATTGGGACTTCAACGGCATCGTTCAATTGCAAGCTGGCCCTGATAGGTTGCTCAGTAATAATTATATTCTGCCTTGCTACGGTAGCCTCAATGCGCCTACCGAGTTCGTCATCAATTAGTTCAGCAGATTTCCAGAAATCAAGTTGGTGATTTCTGTAAATAACT